>NC_134570.1:62787736-62807736 GCF_050947875.1 Dermacentor variabilis | reverse complement strand
ATGTAACGTGCCACAACTTTTAAAAACCCGTCACAGAGTTCACAAGTCTTTTTTAAGTGTCGAAGCGACGCGTGTAAAGCTTTCTGTGTCGAACTTTGTTGGAACCAGGGAAGACAGGGGGAAGTCGGGAGATAGAAATTCAAGACGATGAGCAAAACGAGAACTGGGTGAAAGCGGGAGACAAGTCCACTTGTCGAAACGTTGGCTCCTGCTTCCGCGCACCTCGTTCTCGTTTTGCTCATCGCCTGTTGGGACCAGAACCTCCCACAGGATTCTCCCTTCCGTCACAGGAGAGATGATCGTCCAATGTGTCCAGCGCGGTCGGTCGAGAGCGATTTTCGAGCCAAACCGTAAACGAAGGACAAGGAACGGGCGCCGTACCCTGATGGCGCTGAACGAGAGGGCCGCCAGGTGGCGGCTGAGGGCCTTTGCCGACAGACACGCGGCGAGCGCGTACTCCAGCACCAGCGCCCAGCCAACCAGGAAGGCCAGCAGCTCGCCCGCCGTCGCGTACACGTACACGTACGCCGAGCCGGCCTTCGGGAACCGCGTAGACAGCTCCGAGTAGCACAGACCTGCGCAGCAAGAGAAGTTCGCCCGCGCTGTCATTCGGCGGCTCATCAACGTCTCGTCCTTACACTCGATGACAGCCACCAGAGAGGGCACTGGCTCAGCAGCGAGTACATGCTTATTTATTTATTTGTTTATTTATTTATAGCCTAATTCTAGAAATGCAGGTACAGAAGAATGAGCAATACCACTTTGACGACATACGGCTGAGGAGAGGGAAGAAAACCCGATGTTGCGCGACTTGGCTCTTCTCACATCCCCTAAGATAACCAACAGTGATGACGAAAGGTTACACAATAATTTGCAGGAAAGAGCGCTAGTAATTGTCCAAAGTAATGATCGCAAATAATGAGTACGTGTCTCGGCATAAAAATAAAGCAAACGTCACGACGACAAGTACACAACAATGGATGCAAGACGCTGCAAGTATAAGAGGACATCAGAGAAACGTTTCATTTATGCACTCATATGAAACGCTTTGATTTTGACAGCTATACGGAATTCTCTGGTGAACGTAATTAGGCTGATTTGATGCGTCTATTTGTGAGAAGTCTACCTAATTAATTGTCTCCTTCTAGGAATACTTGACCAATGAGACATTCATGTGTGTGTGTGTATATAACAGGTTTTTCTTTATTGCACAATATAAGCATGGCTTTCTATAACTAACGCGTGCGAGTATGTAACGGCTCTTCTAGTTAGATTCATTTTTTTTGTATTGTTTGCGCTTATATTTTTTGTGCACGTAGGTTTTTGTATGTTTGTGTGGGGTTTAGGTGTAAGGGAAAACTCGATTTATTCTCTCTTTAAATAGCTGGCTCCAATAAGCCTACATTTCTATTTAATTGCACCTAATAAAAAAACAAAAAAAAAACGTTCCACCCTGCGAAAGTGGATGTATAGCGAAGCTGTCGCCGACGTTAGACAAGCACCACCACTAAAAGCGACGTACATCACGTGTGCATGTGCAGTGGTGGTCAAAAGTTCCCAGGCCGCAGCGTTTTCGACAACGTTCGTTCTCAAGCAAGGTGCGGAGAGTCTGGAGCAATTTTGGCACTCGGAAGCTGTGGGTGGTGAGAAACGGTGTCCCTTACCCTCTTCACAAAAACCTTGGAGCTCTAATAATCCGATACACGACATGCCATGTGGACACGCAGTCAACGTGTCCGCGCAAGCTGTGGCCTGGAAACTTTTAACGCACCCCTGTACGCGCGCAGAAGTGCAGCATACTTCCTCACTCTCCTAGGCCCACCGCCAAGCGCAAGGGCGCTATCAAAATAATGCAATTTTATTGCGACAGCGGTTATATGGACACTCTAGGCGCATTTTTGCCGTCGCCGTCGCCGTGATGTTCCACACGAAGCCCAAGGGCGATAACACCTTCGCCACGCGTCGTATGCTGCACGTGCTAGTGAAAGCACGCGAGGGAAGCCTTCGGCTGTGGCTCAATCTGGCACGCGCGAAGGAAGAAAACGGAGAGCGAACGCGGCGTCTTGCGTGGCGCGAAAGGCTGGGAGGGAGGGGAATGGGTGGGAGTGACATGATAGTTGAGCTGCCGTTTCAGGTTTGTCTGATTAGCCGCGGCCGCTAGGTGGAGTTACTGTTTCCGGAAACCGTTTGTCACAATGTCAATCACAGTCGCGACAAATGCGCGACAAATGCAACGGGCAGAGCGCCCACGCATCAAGGACATATGCAATATGCGCACACCTACGTCACGCATACATCCTCATTGTCCTAGGTCCGCCGCCAAGCGCGAGACCGTTATTGAACTAAGTAAATGCGTAAAGTACGACTTGCACACCAGCTGCACACATGATAGCTAAGGATTGTAATTCAAATATCGAGAATAGCGGCACTGCCACGTGACGATGTCGCCCGATAATGCATCTGATGACGTCACAACGTGAAACGTTCGTTACGCGATCACGTCTTCGTCAAGTGACGATGTCACCTGAAGACGTCATGTGGCGCCTCTTGGAGAAGCAGAACCCTGTGCGTTTCCCGCTTCTTTGCACTGTCTCCGGGATCGGCCCACATTTTTGTGTGAGCAGTGCGCACGCGTATACACGAAAAATCCGGACCATCTGGAGGCTGACAGCTTTGCTGTAGAAAAGCGACAAAGCCAGCTTTCAGGGCTAAAACATTGTGAATGATATTTCATAACAATGGCAACAGCATTCCTACACGATGTTCTTGCTTTCAGCAACTGTTTTCGTTGTAGCGTGTCCATACTCCATATCTGCGATCAGCTCGCCGCGAGCAGAAGCTTTAAAAATAAGCAGGGAAATAGGCGAATCGCTAATTAGAGACCTGGGAATATACCATGCACTCTGAATTCCCCCAAATTATATTTGACAGTAATGAAACGTAGTGGGCAGCTCTATCATTTCTGAGCTTCCGGCGTTCCCATTACCTGTGGTAATGCGCTCAACAGCTAATGAGCCGTGCAAGACCGACAGCTCGGCAAACTTGCTCCAGCTTTTAATTAAAGCCATTATTTTTCAACAGCCAATAACATGCACAGTTTTGATTACTTTCCCTGCATCCGACGCGGCTCGAAATGTCACCAAGCTCGAAAAAAAAATTATCTTTTATAAGGAGAATAAAAAAAGGTTGTTATTCTGGAAACATCGACGAACCCGGAGGTACAAGCTTTATTTTTTCATATACATGGAGTCATTAACGCGTGCAGCACTTCGAAAGCATCAAAGCTAATCCTGCCCCCACACACTACGTATGCGGGTTATACTGAGAAGACATTAATAGCCGAGATGTAAAATAGCGGCGCCGTAAGAGCATGATACAGCGGTCGCCATCAGTTACGATATTGTTCCTGCTTAAATTATAAAAGCGATGAAAATGGCAGGTACTAAAGAACGTGAATTAATGACGCGTTTCTGATGAGGGGCAAAAAGTGACTTTAGAAGTCCTTCGAAACATGCCATACACCTACTCGGTTTGCAAATACGAAACCTGCACGCCGCGAGCGGTGCCGTCTGTTTGTCAATTTCGGAGGAGCCTTATGACATCCGGGTATTTCGCGCCGAGAATACAAATAGCTCCGACCGGAAGAGAAACAGTTTCGGGAAATCGGCGTCCGCGCGCAAGAAAGAGATGAAAGGCGAAGCGTAATTTGTCGCTTGCGAAATGAGACGCGAGATACGAAACAGCGGCCGCTGGAGAAAAAGAACGAACTCGCTCCATACGGTGTCTGTGCGATTCGTCTCGCCAGAGATTTTCGAATGGATGAGTTGGTTCTAATAAGTTCAGAGAGGAAGGCGGGAGTAGGGGGGGGGGGGGGTTGAAAGAAAGACTATTATCGTTGGTGTTTCACATATGAGAGTATAGAGTCGAAATGATTTTACGGAATAGCGCGTATAAAGGGAGATTGAAAAAGATAGAGAAAGGCCCACTACGGAAGCAGGACGAGGATGTGTAACAGAGAAGTAAGTCGTTAATGAGAGTCAGTCTCATTAAACTTCAGACTGGAGATGTACCGACAGCGTCGTTTTGAATTACGAGTGCACAGAAAAGCAGGAAAGAATTGATGCTGTATAAGGGGGCTTTGAAGGTGCAGTCATTTCCAATTTTGTCAAATTATTGAACAGTTTTGCCGCTATATTGAGTAGTTCTGTGTGAAAAAAAAATATGAATAAAAGAAGAGAGACCAAAACGTCCCTTTTACTTTTTTTTATTAAAACGGAAGCTCCCTTTTTTATACAGCAGACTCACATGTTGCACAAAGCATCGACAGCATTCGTGGTTCTACAGAAAGATTCGTCGCTCGACCCGTAGGGTGCGTTACCGAAAAGCGAGAAACGCGATATTTCACGAAGCCATCCATTCGTCTTCATTTTGGTTCCGACGGCTCTCAATTTCCTGTCATCGCTGGATTCGCGTGCTTAGGCCAGAGAGTATAGAAATGCGACGTGGGAACGACAAAGAGAACCACCGTGGTAGATAAGCGGCTTCATGGCGTTCCGCTGCTGAGCTGGAGGTTGCGGGTACAATTCCGTCCACGGACGCCGCATTTCGGAGGGGGCGAAATACAAAACAAAGAGAAAAAAAAACCACTCGTCTGTTTAGGTTTAGGTGTACCTTAACAAAACTGCCAATGGTCATTTTTTTTTTTTTCTCCGGAGCTGCCACTACTGCGTGCGCCTCCTAACCATGCCGCGGTTTCGGCACGCTAAACCCCGGAGTTTAATTTCTTTTTTCGACGACCGAAATTTTTATAGTGTGCTTTCTTTGTTGCGCTTCCGTCTGGAGGAAGCGGAGGTTACTGGCTGCAAGCGAATTAGTGTAGCTTTGCGGAGAGTTGCCGGCGACGGATGGATGGATGTTGTGAGCGTCCCCTTTGGAACGAGGTGGTGGGTCGCGCCACCAATCTCTTGCTATTATACCGCCTAATGTCCTATCCATGTTAAAAAAGAAAGAGAGATAAAAAGCCGCTATGAACTCCCACAACCACATTTTCTGACCCCCTGTTTCGAACTTTGCTTTTGTACGTCTCCGTACGATGCGGCGATAGTTGCACGGCGATAGCTCTATCCACAGCGCCGCCTTTCGGCAGAGTATAAGAAAGCTAAATCGTACGCGCGCGTGTCGTTTAATACGTCATCATTGAAATAGCAGTGCGAGACGAGTGATCAGGACGACAGGCACATGGATGCGGAACGGTATAATGCAAGCACGTGCAGCTTCTGAGCCATCTGGCACCCATGACGCTGCCCGTACGTGCAATCCCTCCGAAACGACTCCGCTATACACGTTTTAAATCGCCAGAAAAAAAAAAAAAGACGATGCTCCCCGAACACCCCTCATACTGATTGCATGAAGCCTGCCAGATCAGGAAAGAATCATGTTCAAGGTGCTCGACAGCAGAGTTCTCGAGCCCTCTTCTAACGAATTGACGATATCTAATTGGAACCGCTCGAAAGATTTGCGTGGTCCCAATTAGCTCTCTCTCTTAATCAAATGAATTTAGAGATTCTGTATACTATTTACGGATTTCTTGCATCCTGCTCTCCTCGTCTTCGTATAGATTTGTACTTCGGCCATGTGTAATCTGTAGTCTGTCAAGAAAAGAAGGCCGTTTACAACTCCGTTTCTTTCGGCATAATGCGCTTCGAAGACTTAAGAATGCGCTGTTTCCTAAGAAGCCGTTAAACATTGTCGACCAAATGCGTGACGCCAAGAGCCCACAAGATAGACGCCATTTAAAGCTCATAGAAAAAAAAAAACGTATATGGAATTCCCATAGACTTGATTGACAACTATAACAGATCGGTTCTTAATTACGTGCTTAAGCTTTCTCCCCGGGCTAACCTGGGCCAGTAAATTGATTTTGTTCGGTTGGAATATATTAAAGCATTCGGTAATCACCGAACACAAGGTATAAATTACATGTGGGTACAGCGGACCACGAAAGTTTCCGAGCACGCAATGTTGCGAAAAAAGGTCACTTTCCTCGGGTCTTACAATCGCTATTTCTGGAATTGAGATAAGCTGCGTGGCGGTGGCGTGGGAAAGCGTCCACTCCGCATTTTGTTTATAGCGATGATGCAATAGCTTCAACAGCATTTCACTTGTCGTCGAAAATCGTATGCCGCAAAAGCTTTCATGATTGTGCGTGCAAGGAACGAAATACATCGCATTGGTTCTCCCTACATGTGCGTGCGATGCGTACAGAAAAAAAGTAACGAAGAAAGAAAAAAGAAGAAAAAAAACCCTCGCGAAATAGGGCCATTCACTTATTTTTTTATCTAAAGGGTTTAGTCACCATTGCTTTCACGGCACAACACCAAGGCTCTTTAGTTTTATTTAAAGAACGCCGCATCTGTCGTCCAGGCGCGGAAACGTTCTCGGATGCACGAAACGGAATGCTCGTTACATGCACTCGCTCTCTGAAAGAGCTTTAAATCAATCGCAAAGATGGTGAGCTGGGGCTGTTGATACATGTTGTTAGCAAATAGAGAGAGAAAAAAAAAAACAGCGGTACAACGATCTCGTCGTCGCCTCGTTCCCGTGCTTACCGCTGCCTTTATTTATTATTTTTCTTAGCGTTCGTTTAAACAAGTTAAGCGGCGACAGCGAGAAAGATGGCAAGCATGCCCCCTTTTGCATCGGTCAGGGTCACAGCTGCTGTAGAGCCGCGCGTAAATAATCACCGCCCTTAAAGGCAAGCACGCGAAAGCAACAAGCCCGCTTTGGGCACCCTTGACAGATGAGGCGTGCGTGGTGTCAAGGATGACATTTTTTGTTTCTTTTTTTTTTTTTGCACGGGGATCTCGCGAGCGCGCCACTTGACACCGCCACTGTTAGTTGTGGTGTGAACAGCCAGCCATAGAACCGGCTCCCCGGAGGAAAGAGCGCGCGGCTGACTATTAAATGCTGCGTTCACTGACGCTATACCAGATGGAGCTAAGTCTCCCGAGGACGACGCATTTTAAAGAGCAGGCCAACACGAAATAGAGAGGAGGATGGGGTGAGAGAAGTGCTTCTTTTTTCATTAAAAAAGTTTAAACGCGGCAATTCACGCCAGACAGATTATAGCGAAAATTTCGCTATTGCTTTGCTCTGTATGCACTGCGAAGTACGTTTTAGAAGTAAAAGCAGCCACCTCAGCATGGCACTACAACTGTTGTGGCATGTTTTATTCAACATTGCCGTTTGAACATTTGCAGATACAAATGACGGGGAATATACGCTTACTTTTACTTATTTTACCAAGAGAACTCTAGCTGCGTTATTTAATCCCCCAGTCAAGTGGCCCAATTCAAATGTGTCACTGAGACGCTGTAACGTGCAAGAAAACAGTTCCGACGCAGCCGTTTCTCGGTGCCCGCAAAACTGAGCTATGTACCCTTAGGACAAGGCACCTACAATCGCTGTGTGTAGCTGGTAAAGTGTTTTGTCCTCTTGTCTCTCTCCAGTTTTAGACACACACGCACACACATACGCCTAACTAAGCACACACACACACACACCTAACTGGTTTCTAGCTCGTTTCAATTGCGACGAAGACTTGCCTTCAGGCATACTTGATGTGTGTTATACGTGTATCCTATAGATTCGAGCCGTGTTTTGCGGCATCTGCTATCATATGCCCAGCACTCGTGGCTGCTGATCATCATCATCATCATCATCATCATCATCATCATCATCATCATCATCATCATCATCATCATCATCATCATTTCTTATTCGCTTAAAAGGAATAATACTGACACTGAAGTGGAGGCCATGCTTACAGTAAGAGATGAGACCGCTGCGCCTGTGAGACTGGACATTCAAACGCGAGCGAAGGTCCACGCCAACATTTATTTCTGGGTGAAGGCACGACGATGACGGCTTGGTAATGGCACAATCACAACGCCTATACACTGTAAAATATTTGACACCCTTAAATGTGAGAAAGGGTGTAAACGTGTCTATAACTCACGCCATTAGAGTGTCAAGTACATAAATCACACTCTAAGGGTGTGGGTTATAGATACATTTACACCCTTTTTGAGTTTTAAGGGTGTAAATTATTTCACAGTGTATACGAAAACCGACCGCGATGACGGCGCGACGAAGACACTCCGCTGGCTGACTAATCCAAGCCAGGGAAGAGATGCTTCTTACGAGAGGAACGCCGAAAGCGGGTGCTTGACAAATCGTTATTGCGGGAATTACTCCGCGACCTTTGAAATTTTTCAAATCTCGAATTCGTGTTATCGGCTCTCTGTGCCAAATCGATTCTCATTATGTTTTCTTTTTCACTTTAATCTCGCTAGGAATCAAAATTCTGCACTGTGAGCGCTACGCTCCCAGGCACACAGCACCGAAACTCCGTTTCTTAGGGCATTATTGGCTCGCGCCGTAAAAACGCGAGGCACACGAATATTTCCCGGTCTAGTCGTCTCCAAGTCGAAATTAAGCAAAGTACTACACAGAGCAGGCGGGTTTCATCGGTAAGGTAATTTCGCGGCACTGTACAGGTAGCGTTCGTGTACAGTGCATGCCTGCCTCCAGCAGCAGGCCAAGCACCGCCGTAAATGCCACATAAAAAAAAAAAGAAAGAAACGAGGCTGCTAGGAACGTGGTGGGCGTCGGCGAGCTCTAACGTCATACAAAATGCGCTGCGCTCCTGTCCGCGGGATGGGTAATGACGAGGTCGCGGCCTACGGCGCAGCACCGCGAACCCCGGTTTCGTCGGCGCTCCCGAAGCGCGCACTAGCATGACGTGGCGTGACGGTGCCGCGGCAGCTCGTCGGTCATGTTCGTGACGCCCGAGACCCCGAACACAGCTCGTTGTGCCGTGGTTATGCGAATATATGTATAGACTGACCTTTCTCCTTCCTCACTTATTGATCCGAGGTTAACAGAGAACCAAGATGTCGTCACTGAGCGAAGACAGTTAGGCGAGTCCGAGGTAGAAAGAAGGTCACCGCATCTTTCTTCTTTTTTTTTTTCTTAAACAGAATTCCTCCTCTTCCAAATGCACCTCTCCAGCACAGATTTAAGCATCAGTCTTTGATAGCCCATGGTTAGCTTCTAAATTCACGAGCTCACGACCAGTTGGCGTGTCTAGAGAGAGAGAGAGAGAGAGAGAGATGGGGGTGCAAATTCTCCATTATGTAGGATAAACAAGAAGCCAAAGTTATCTTCGATGGTCGTCTGGCCGTTGAAGTTCGTTGGAAATGATTGCACCGACAAGGGGCGGGGAGAGGGGGGGGGAAGCTCTCTATAGGAAGCACGCTGCAAGATGGCTTCGCCCCCTGGCGCACAGTCTCGTCTGGCAAAGTGGAATAACTAGCATATAAGGCTCTACACGAACTAAATACCTCGACGTAACCCTAGCACCCACCCCGAATATACCGACTTGAAGAGTGACTTCTACGTCGGTTGCGGTTGTCTTCGTAAACGTTTACGCAACACTAATTGGAATGTCTGACACTGCTCCGCGCGATGTCTGCGGGCAACGGCGGGAACATCGCCCACCCATTGGGCCCGGTCCTCAATGTAATCTGCAAAGTCAATCAGTCGCCAGCGCACAGAGACGGTCCGTTCGGACGATACTGTTACACCGTCCCAAGCACTCGTTAGCCCAGAAGGCGTTGAAGGAACGTTTGTGCACTTCTATAAATGACTCGCATGTGCGCGCCTCTTTGACTGCATGGTTCTGTGAGTACGCGTGCACACATTCACTGCCTTTTTCTCTCCTTCTTATTCCTCTATTCTCCTCCCTGCAGCGTACAGAGGATAGCCAACCAGGCGCTTGTCTGGCTATCAACCTTGCGTTCTCTTCTTCTTTTTTCTCTCTCTCTCTCTCTCTCTCTCTCTCTCTCTCTCTAACTCTAGACGACGATTAGTTGTAAAGCTTGCTCGCTAGTACTCTTCGTGAGAGTGAACTGCGAGCTTCATCCCGTGGACTGTAATATTGAAAGACGGACACACTCCTTGAAAGTTGCTTGTTTTCTCACATAAAAGGCGGTTAATTGCGTGTGTGTGTGGGGGGGGGGGGGGGAGGCTTTGTTCCAACAACTTCCCTCGTTGCCTTACGCACGTGCGTCCAAACTTAGCCGAGCCAACGTGAGCGTCCGTGGCCCGCTTGCACGCGAATAAACGCGGTAGCAGGTGCAGAGACGGCAGCGTCACACTGGGGCTGCACAAGCGAGGCGCCACGCAGCGCAGTAGCAAGAGCGGTGACGCACACTTGGCCTGATTAGGTGACAGGGGGGGCAGAGCTGGCTGTCGCGTCGCATGGGCGAGGTGTCTCCGAGCCCATGATGTGTGTGGTATGTGCATGCCGGTAGTGGCGTCGGCAGAGGCATGTGCTCATTAGCGCCGCGCGGCCTCTTGCTATCCGTGGGCTGTCTCGCTCAATCCTTTATTCATACTTTGGGGGGAGGGGAGTGGGGGAGGGGTAAAGCGGGACAGAGACGTCAGGCTATATAATAACGACGACGGGCGACACGCTCAGCGGGTTCATTCCAGCAAATGGACGCTTCTTCTTTTCGCCCTTTGACATATGTGCTTTCTGGGGCGCGGGCGCGCGCCCCAGAAAGAAACGCGCATGACGGCAAAAAGAAACGCGCATGACGTGGCCGCATTCAAGAACGTCACGAGAAACTTTTGTCCTAGTCGAATACGCCGAGAGTATGCGCTGTTTGTTTACTCCGTTACACGTAGGCTCCGTGAGGTGGCGTGGGGGTGGCCAAGGCGGAGAGTGTTACGCACGCAGGAAAGCGAAGAGGCTATACTAGGTGTTTTTACGAAGACTTTCGAGTAATGTTTTTTTTTTTAAATATCGCCTGCGCCAGATATCAAAATTTCGAGTTCTCGAGCTGTTCTATGCGAAAAGACGGGCACTACTTGCACGAGAAATCGAAATACGTAATGGACTAATTATATAAAATTAGCCAATTAAGTGTTTAACTAATTACGCTGTGGCGCATATTGCAAGTTACAAAGTGTAGCTGATGAGATCGCAAGGCATATCCGTTCAAAACGAATACTGTGGATGACATCATTTTTCGAGATATGCGCTATCAAACTTTGGGTAAAAATGCATTGTCATCACACTTACTTTTTAAACAAAACGCCGCTTTATGTATTGAAGCTCAAAAGTAACTGGACCACCAATGTATTTATTCGCAAGGCTCTGGAACTAATCTCTCGAAACGGGTGTCACTCTGGGAATTCCTTCTAACTGAATCCGCCTTGCGAACTTCCCGCCTACAATTTGTAAATCGCAATATGTGTCATAAGGTAATTATCTAAAAAAACTTAATGAGTGGACTCTTGTAAATCAGTTGATTAAGCACTTCGATTTCTTAATGAAAATAACGTCTGAGCAGTCCAGCTCAAGGATTAGGATTCTGCTATCTGCCACTAATGCCCCTAAATTCACTAATGCCATCGCAAAAATACCACGTATATAGCATTACATACTAATCAGTGTGTATAGCAAAACAAAGAAAGAAACGAAAAAAAGTAATACGAAAGAAATAACAGTACACATTTCCAATGTGAAAAAAAAAGAAAAAGGATGAGCTTAGGAACATTGGTTAAATAAACATGGCATCATGGAAACAGGAACGCTAGTTAAATATGAGCAGAGCCGCTGCAAAAGCTTTACTATCAAGCAAGCTAACTATCAGCATAATTTCAAATGCGAAGAAGATGAACATGACTACAGAGAGAGAGAGAGAGAAAATGAGACTGCAAAGGCAATGAAGTTAACCGGAAGAAAGACCTCAGATTTGCTACTCTAAAACAATTAGAGTGTCTTGTCGCACTTCCATGATCGGCCGAATTTGTAACCGTGACCTAATTTAGGCTGAAAAACGTACGTCTGGGACTAAACCATGCTCGTAGACACCGTCTATACGGAACGATGGAGTGTCGCACTCTCACATAGTGATGCGTAACAGGTGTTGTGGTCAGTTTTATTTTTTTTTTTCTTGCTCGCGCTTCTATCGGAGCAGGCGGTACGTGTCATGAACTTTTTATTCACATGATCGTGTTTACGTTGGCCGTCCATTCAGCTAGCAGGCTGAACAACTGAATTTCGCCACCTAATTGCAGTGGCATTTTTACTACCGTTGTGCCAAGCTACACAGAATCACCAAGACGATAGCCCTATAGTTGAATAAGAGTGCTAATTTGGGCTGGGTAGTTGAACAGTTGGAGGTTAGCTCATTCTCTCGATTAGCGCGGTAGGACGATAGGACAGTGTTGTAACGTAGACGAGTCTTGCTCACAAGATTGTGATTTCTCAGCATTCGGATCGTCTAAGAAGCGCGATGCTTCATTGTTTCTGGCACTGGAACAAGATGCTCTGGGTTGGGCCAAGGAAAATCTGGAAAAAGAAAATGTTATTCGTACGCGATTTCCTAGCACTAATGTCTTAAGCGATCTTCGCTATTGACACGCGATCACGCTCATCTGCAAATTCATCGCCACCTACTTGAGTAGCATCCAGACGAGCGCGTCGCAAACGGAATGTTCGCGCGGTGTGTTCGCAGTCGAGGCTTGCCTCGTCACGCTATAGAGCAGAACTGCCCAAGCTAAGGGTCACCCGCCGAGGTTGCTCAGTGGCTATGGTGTTGGGCTGCTGAGCACGAGGTCGCGGGATCGAATCCCGGCCACGGCGGCCGCATTTAGATGGGGGCGAAGTGCGAAAACACCCGTGTGCTTAGATTTAGGTGCACGTTAAAGAACCCCAGGTGGTCAAAATTTCCGGAGTCCTCCACTACGGCGTGCCTCATAATCAGAAAGTGGTTTTGGCACGTAAAACCCCAAATATTATTATTATTAAGCTAAGGGTCGGCTGTGTGAACGTGTGCGAACGTTAACACCGACAAGGACGTGTGGCCAGTCCTTCGTGTACGTCTTGCGGTTTCTGCGAGCCACTTTAGCATCTGATATTGGAGCGTTCCGCAAGGAGCGCCGCGTCACTACTGAGGGACTATCACCTTGGCCTGCAGTGAACGACGCTCGGCGAATGTTTGTACCCACTGGTTGTGCGTCTCGATGCGATCAGGCTCACTA
Organism: Dermacentor variabilis; assembly: GCF_050947875.1. Classification (NCBI taxonomy): domain Eukaryota; kingdom Metazoa; phylum Arthropoda; class Arachnida; order Ixodida; family Ixodidae; genus Dermacentor; species Dermacentor variabilis. The sequence goes on along the minus strand of NC_134570.1, from coordinate 62,794,620 downwards.
CGCTCCCCTTCTCTAGATGTAACTAACTTAGGTTCACGCTTGTAGCTTATTTGGATTTTCAAATGACAAGGCCACAGACACTATTTTTTCTATCTTAACGTTCCTTAGTTGTGTGACCTGCACTGACCGGTCGTAGTGTGCGTGACCTGCACTGTGTGTGTCCTGCTTTATATATTCTTTAAGATTTGTGATCTTGCTCTTTCTCTACACTTTCCTCCCCTTGTTCCTCTATTCCATTTCTATGCTTCTGTCTCCTCCTTTCCGAAGAGCAGGCAGACGTTGTGCCCCTTGCAGTGGCAGTTGCCAATCTGCTCCTGACTTGCCCTTTCCTGTCAAGTGTATACATCTTTTCAAATCAAATAGTACTAATAATTCCAGCACCCGTTTCAATGATGAAGCAAATACTGAGCCCCCAGGTTTACGTGTCTGAACATGCGCATTCGCCAGGCTGCTGCATTGTGGGTCTCGGGCTTTCTACTGTATACATATAGTTGTCGCCAAACTCAGGTTCTCAAAGCAGCGTCGCCTGTTACAGCTTGTCTCGTCAATAAGGTAAGCGCTTACATGCAATCGGTTACGAAAAAAAAAGTAATTACAATGTGCATTACCCAGTAAACAAAGTAATAGGTAAAGTAAAGTTTTACAAGAAAAAGTTTTGACTATCTATCTATCTATCTATCTATCTATCTATCTATCTATCTATCTATCTATCTATCTATCTATCTATCTATCTATCTATCTATCTATCTATCTATCTATCTATCTATCTATCTATCTATCTATCTATCTATCTGCAAAGCCTACTCAATGGAATCGCGCGGCTACCTCGATCGCCAGTCATCGTAACGCTTGGTCGGCGCGCTAGACTCGGGCACCAAGGGAAATGCGCGAACGTTTTGCACACACATACGCACTTTTAGCCCCATTACCGCTTTCCACTCCATAGTTTTCCTCATGTTAAGCGCTTCAACTTCTGATCTTTTCATTCATTTTCTTTTTTCACCCTTCCATTTATACTTTGAGTTCACTCAGGACTCCCTCCCTTCTAGCTCTTTCGCCATTCAGGTGCGGCTAATGAGGCGAGGCGATAAGCTCGTCTCGCACCCTTGGCAACGCGCACAGGTACAGGTACAGGTAGTTCGCAAACATTGCCGCACACAACGCGGCGCACAGCGTCGAGAAGTTGTAGGCACATTATGGGGGGTGAGCAGGTCGCTTTGACGCGAAGCCGTCGCCACCGTGCACGCGCCGTTTCGCAAGCAGCTCTAGCGGCCCTTTCTCGAAACTGCAAACTCCGAACGCGATCTTGCGTTGATTTAAATCACACCCTTAGGGGCACCCGGGCAGCGCGCCTCCCGTCGACTTAGCGCGCCGCTCGACTCGGTATAGAAGCGAGCGCGAACGCACCGTCTCGTACTCCCCTATCCCTTATAATCCCTCTCATATGTGTACTGGCTCGACGGACGATGCAGGTAGATTTCGCTGAGGCGTCCAGCGACGGCGGCGGCTATGGAAGCTTGAAACTGCGCGCCCGTTGCCATTTGGCAGAACAGGCCGACGGGTGAAAGCGCTAAGCATAAAACGCTACCCTTCTATATGAATAGGGCAACTTTAATCGTACTATACGGTCGCTGCGAATAACAAGCGTTGCATAGGTCCTATTGCTCGGCTGTAGTTGGAGTCTAATGCGTAGGGAAGTATTAGGTCAACGCGAACGAGGCGATAAACACAAATAGGGCACCAGGTTAAACGCCGCACCTATAGGACTCCTATAACCCTGTCAAGCGGGCAAGTTAAGTGCACTTACGGAGAGTGTCACTCGGTTTGAATGCACTTTGCCAAGTCTAAAGGTCGCAATTGGAGTGTCCCTTGCAGAAGAGTGCAATCTGGTCGGAGTGAGTTCACGAAACGCACTTTTCTGGCCGAGTGCGTAGCCACGCCACCAACGATTCAAATGGTACAAAATGTAACACATAAAAAAGGACACATAAGTTCATTTTAGTTGTTGAACATATTTTAACGAAATAATCAGAACAGAACTCACTCATATTCCGTTCAAGCACGATCAAATGCCGCCTCGTCGCACTCCACCATGTTGTTCTTGATTGGCTAGGCATTCGTCTTGGCCCGATTTGACTCGCAAAACTCTTGAAATATAAAAAGAAAAATCTTTTTCGTTTTTTGTTGAGAAAATACAGACTAAGTTTGCTTTTATCTATAATACAACATAAAGCTATCTATTTTCAAAAGTTCTTTTTCTTTTAATCTACATCTTCAAGGAACGCGCTCTTAGTCTGTCGCCATTATTTTTTTAACTGCGAGTGCGCTCTGTTTTACCGTTTAGCACCGCGTAGCCTAATGTGTCACTCAAGGTCCTGAAGTGCATGCACTCCGTGTAAGTACTCGTAACTTGCCCGCTTGACAGGGGTACTACTTTACCTGAAGACTAAACGTATGTGAGTTGAACTTTTTCACATCGTCCTTCTTTTATCGCGAGTTCAATCAACATAAACAATAACAAACCAAGGTGCGGCATCAAATCCTGGTGTTGAAGCGCAAACAAATGCACACACTGAGACCGAGATATAACATGCCCTTACTAAACTTGTTTATGTTTATGTTCACTTGTTCTTGTTTATGCTTACCAAAGCTTGTTTTATAGTTGTTAGGCAAAACCGAGCGAAAGAAGGTCAACAGGCAAACAAGAAAAAAGGCGCCGAAGATGCCAACCGGTGATGGCGACACTCCACAGGTGTTGAGCCGCACGCTAATGTGAACGTCGTTGTCATCGTCAGTGCCGAAATAAGCTCTTCTTCGGGAGAATGGCTCATCCGGGACTCTACTACCGTCTTTCTCACATTTCATCACCTTTCCTAGGGGCCGATTGCGCATGCGCAATATTCGCGGATCACTTAATTTCCATCACAATGCATGAAATAGTCTATACCAACACTGGCCGAGCTTTCCCATCCCCTCGGGTACCTATCTTCTTATAACAAAATATGGAACTCAGCTTGTCCTATCTTTTTTGCGGTCTCCGCGTTTGTGCCATTTTTACTGCCTTTGCATGAATCGACTACGCAGTATTTAAGGTGCACTGCTTAACCAGTTACCTGGTCTGGGCATCCAATTTGCTGCCCGAGCGCATTGCTTCAGCCTCCTTTCAACCATAATATCGTCCTTGCTCACGAAGACGCTCGTGATATCGACACATTCCAGACGGGATAATCGCAACGGCTGACCGTCGCTAATGCCTTCTTTTTTTGCACGACATGGATGTAAATAGGAGCTTTCGACGCCACCCAGAGGCAGCAGGCCCCCCAGAGACTCTCTCCGTTGTGCAGACGACGAGGTCTAAAAAAGAAAAAAAAAAGTCATAGACCTGTGCGGCACATGCAGCACAGCCACAGCGTATGCTGGAGGAGCGACTCCATAGGAGCTCCGTTTTCGGCGCTACGCACAGCAGGGTCTTCGCGTCTTTTTTCACGAGAGCTGTCTGAACTGTCCGCCCGGCGTCGAGGGCGAGATGCGGCTTGCGCTGCACTCTCCACAGCGGTCTACTGAGCCCGACGCTGCCTGGCTGCAGCCGCACGCGCAGCTCTGCGATACGTTTCTCCAACAACGGTTCGTATACCTTGTGAGGAGGCGCCATGACGTGCACCGAAGAGTGAACATAGGTATCCAGACTACGCGATGCACATATCACATCTGTTGACCCATGGCACGACACGATGCTGTTGGGGATGATGATGATGATTTATTGGAATCTTCTTTGAAACTGGGTGGTGAAAAACAGTCGCCTAGCCTGTTTAAGTTAACTAGGTCCAGCTACATGCAACATGCAACCGCTACATACAGCTGCTACATGTCGGGACACCTAAAACCCCTTAAACTTCGTAAAATGGCGACACTCTCCTCCTCCGCCTTCACTCCTCCTCGTTTCTCTCCTCTTTCACGTTTCCTCCTCGACCGTGGCGCCGCCTGCACTGCTCGAGCGTAGCAACGACGCCAACATGCGCTCCCCGCCACTCCGTAGACGCTTCTCGAGCAAAAGTGGCGCTGATGCACGGCGCGAGGGCTCACGTGATGCTATTAGGCCAATAGCGACGCGGCGTCGGGCTCGACCAGAGCGCGCGAGGAAGAGGCGGCATTCTTCAAAGCAGGGCACTACTTTACGAAGCTTAAGGGGCTTCGGGGACCCCTGGTGGATTACAACGCAACTGCAATGCAAAGTTTGCACGTATCGACGGTACGCGGCGCGCATGTCACAGCGCGTGACAAATGGCACATACGATGCTAATGATGATTTATTGCATTCCCTTTGAACCTGGATAGTTACAAACAGTGACTTAGCCTGCTTGATTGAATCAGGTGTGGTATACATGTTTAATTGCCATAAAAGTTATATCAACACTCTAGGCGTATTTCTGCCGTCGCCGTTGCTTTGAGTTTCCGTATAAAGTCCAAGGGCAATAACACCGTCGCCACGCGCTCTACATTATATGTGCAAGTGAACGCGTGCGACTGGAGCCTCAATCGCGGCTCAATCGCGCCCGCGCGAGAGTGACGAAAGTGGGATGGACGCGCGGCGTCTCTGTCTCTCCTCCCCGCGACGCACCGCGATGAGGAGAGACAGAGAGTGAGGGGAGGCGTTCCACTCCACCAGCGATCTGCGTTGGGGGCGCAGTTTAGGTATGTCGGCGCCTCGTAGTTTTGCGCGTACTCTGTGTTCTCGGCGCTCACATTTAGTTGAAGCGATAGACAGCGCGAATTTCACTTCGCTCGCTTCCACTGCCGCGTTTCCTCACGCTATTGCGATGACAGCTAGTTTCCGCGGTGGTCGAGCCAGATGTGTTCATCTTTGCTTGTGCGCACGTGACACCATACTTGTTAATTTAATTAGTGTGCCTATGTTTACAAGTTTATGTGGCCGGTAAGACTACTATCCTTACCTCGTATAGCTGTCCACTAATTTTCTATCGCAATCGACGCTTCGCCTCTCAGGCGAAGCTGCGATATTTTTATTCTAGCATTTTTGTATACACTTCCGCAATCTTCTTTTTCTTCGTCATTCTCTATTCACTATCTACCTTGCACCGCCACCTATGCAACTGCTACATGGCGTGCTACCTGGTGTAATAATACGCGCAACTGTTATGCAAAGTGCGCACGTATCGACGCTACGCGACCAACATGTAACATCGCGTGCCTTCTCGCGTGCTAGGACGCGTTTATCAGGCATGTTTCCGCTGCAAGCTACCAAGCGCTGGCGTGGCACAATGGTAAAGTAGCTGACGCCAGCGCGGCGGGCCCGGGTTTGATACCGCCGGGAACTGAGTATTTTTTTTTTCTCATTCCCGGCCATAACTGCGACTGTCATCGGCGGCGGCGGAGGACAACATGGCCAACGGATACCGCTATTGGAATGAGGCCATAACAGCTTACGCTGTAAAAATGGTGCGCATCTAACCGCAAGCCCATCTGTGCGAGCCTCCTAGGTTTTTAAATTTAATACCTAGGCCCTGAGGAAACGTAGATATATATATATATATATATATATATATATATATATATATATATATATATATATATATATATATATATAATTCAGTTGTTATTAGGGACGCTTCATCATTCAGGTATTGACAGTGGTTACCCAGTGCCAGCTTCATTTCGTCGCTTGGAACGGCCTGTATCAAAAATACATTGACCGTTAGCGGCTCTGTAGGCGCAATAGAGCGCAATGGCAGGAAAAAAAATAAGAAAAACAGAAAAGAACGAAGGTTTTTCAAAATGCGCGGGCTCGCTCACAGCATCGTTGCACGATGTCGACTAACGCTTACCAGTGCGCCACGGGTTTCTCTCCGCTCGAAATCGGATGCAGGAAGCAAAACATAAAACGAAGCAAATTACCGAAGGCGGACAATGCCGAATTGGCTTGGTCCAAGTGCGCAACATTCGCTGTTGCATGCTACAAACACAATGGTGCCTGCTATGCCGCGAGGATCACCGCGCTTTCTTCTTACGAGCAAGTCCAGTGGCGAAAGTGCCGACGGGCGCGCTTTGGAACATTGCATGTATACAAGCCTATACACTTTGTCTCGTTAGTACGGTGCAGCGCTTCCGCAAGCTGTAGACGATGTCAGCTACTCAAGAGGCAAAGCCTTTCCTTAGACATAGGAGTGGTTTGCAACTGCGGTCTAATATATCTGGCCGTCTCATCACTGGCTGCTGCCATTGGTAAGTGCGCGGCAGCGGGCGAGTCAGGAACGTATCAGCGAATTAAATCAGGAATCAGTTACGTGTAATGAGCTTCGATAAACTCGTTGCCTGATTGTCCTCCCTGTTTCATCTTAACTGCACTGTTTTAGGTGAAAAGAGCGCACCGTTTTGCCGGACGCGGCGCATTCTGCTGGAGCAGCGGCTGCTGTCTTATGAAAGGAGAGAGCCCCTGTGCAACGCGGCTATGCTCATTAGCGCCACTCGAACATAGACTCATGTGTTCTCCCAAAGCACACGCATTCAGACTGGAATGCAAGAAATGGCAACTCGTAATTGTCTCTCGCACTATGCACAAATATTTACAAGACTTCTAAATCTCTTGCTCTGCACGGTACGCATGTTGCCGCTGGATGAAAGTAAGGAAGACAGAAGCGTTGTAGTAAATAGATAAAGCAACCGCCTAAAGACTACAGTCGCTACAGTTCTTCGGCGAGACAGCTCCCTTGAAATTCCCGGTTCTGCCACTGACTCATGTTGTGCTTGAGAGCTTACTCGTGAATTAAAGCAAAATTAAAGAAAAGAAATCACCACCCAGGCACTCCGTACAGATGGTTAACCAGCGAAACTGACGCATGTGTTTATCAGTGGGTTAATCCCGACGT
>NC_134570.1:62782736-62785236 GCF_050947875.1 Dermacentor variabilis | reverse complement strand
CGTTAAACCTAACAATTTCATCTCGCTTCGTGTATACGCATGCGCATAGCTCACGTAGATACGCTCGGGAAACTTGTGCTCTGACCAGGTGCATTAATTAACGCCACGCCGCTGGAGAGAACGAGCGAGGGAGTGACCAACGAACGAATGTACGTACGCGCGCGCGCGTGAGTGTTTGCGCGCGCGTACGGGAGATCACACGCACGCGTAGCCTGTCACTGTATAACTGAGGCAACCTCGCCCGGCTCAGTGAATTAGCGGCAGGCGCCTTGACTCGCCAACTTTTGCGGGCTTAATTGGATTGCCAAGCGCGCGGCCGGTTGAGAGGCGCCCGTGCGCGTTGTACACCGCGGCAGGCGCATTTTCGAGACACATACGTTTCACATACGCCGCACATACGCTGCTCATACGCTGCACAGAATCGCGCGACCGCACGGCGCGTAGGCGGTCGCTTTCTACTTGAGACATGCCAGAACTCGAGAGCGTTCCGCAAAGTTGGCAACCGCGCCGGGCCGCGCTCAGCGCAAGTGCAATGCTTTCGAGGCCCTTAACCGAAAGAAGGTTCGTAAGGGAAAAAAAAAAAAGAATTTCGTTCGGGCTGGGTCCGCTTCTCGTCGACGTTAGCCGCGAGCGGAGTGGTTCGTTCGCGCTTTAGCGAGGACCCAGTTTCCGTTGCTTCCCTGCTTCGAGGGAGCTCGGAAGTTCGCGGTCGTGTAGCTACGCGAAAAGGGGGCATCGTCGGATGTTGCGCGCCTTCTCCGCTTTCCTCGTTCTGGTCTTATAATCTTTGGATTCCGTTCCAGCTTGGATGGGGACTTTTTCGTTAAGAAAATTGAGAGAGGCTTCCAAATTGCGGAAGAAAAGAAAGAAAAGAAAGCGGGGTATGAAAACTAAAAGCCGTCGCTAGGTTTTAATAGCCCCGAGCCCTGGAAACAAAGCGGAATTGGAGCACGCGGCAAAGAGTCGAGTTTCTAATGAGAGACGTGCCGAGGCCGTCTGTGAAGTTTTTTTTCGTATTCGTTGACGAGAGGCCGTCTGCGGGCTGTATATGCGCCCAAGTTTTGCTGTGCGCAAGTAGGGAAAAGATGAAAGAAGAAATAACGTAAAGAATCAAATGAAGAGAAGACATGCTCTTTCAGATTTCAGGATAGGGTTTACCAGTGCACGCAGTGACACGATGACAAACGTAGTGAAAAGTTTTCCTTTATTCTTCGCAAGAATGAGCACAGAAGTGAAAACGCACAACGACAACAATGAACTTCTGATAAGCTTTAAAGACACACTAAAGCAAAACACTAAAGTAGTTTAGGCGGGTAAAGCGTTCTTTGAAAACTCTGTTGTCGTTAATTTCGAAATAATTGATTGATTATTAGAAGAGAAAATGAAGGTCTAAGTTTTTGTTCTTTCTTTTTTCGAGTCGAATTCCAAACGGCGGAACGTCACCATGACGTCACGGATTTCAAAGTATTCCTTTTTTCATGTCAGGCCGTGTTGGCTCAGCAAAAGTTCCCGAAACTTGCCATGTTCGATCTTTGGCTCGTTTAGAACACAATGTAAAGTCTATCTTAACAGGTAATGGATTAACTAAGCCGAGAAGAAGCTCTCGAAATCCGTGACGTCACAGCGAGCTGGTGCGGGAACGTCAAAGAGGTGTCGCCACCGGTCATTTTGTTATTGATGGTTGTTTTTTTTTTTTGGCTTATACCAAGCGTCTCATCGTGGTAAGAGTGGTGTTTTTGATATTGTAGAAGTTTCTTTTTATTGATGCAAAAGAAATGATTTTTGTCTTTAGTGCCCCTTTTTAGGCATCTTTGTGCGCATTATTTAAACAAACCATCATCAGCATCATAATCATCATCATCGTCATCGTCGTCGTCCCGTTCATGTTCGCTGCAGGATGAAAACCTCTCCCAGCGATCTCCAATGACCCTTGTATAACGCTAGCTGAATCCGAGTAGCGTTTGCGAATTTCCTAACGTTATCACGCCGCCTAATTATCTGCTTACTTGGACTGCGCTTCCCTTCCATTTGAACTCAGTCTGCAACCCTAACAGACCACCGGTTATCTTCGCCACGCATTACATGGCCTGCCCAGCTCCATTATTTCGTTCAGTGTTAGCCGGAATGTCGGCTGAGCCTGTTTGCCCTTTAATTCACAACAACGTCTTTCTGTCTCTTAACGTTACGCCTACCACTTTTCCTTCTGTCGCTCTTTGCTCAGTCATTACCTTGGTCTCAAGTTTCTTTGTTAACGACCGAGAGAGAGAGGGAGAGAGAGAGAGATAAAAGTAAGGCAGGGATGTTAACCAGTCAAGAGTGCGGTTGACTACCCTGCGCTGGAGGAAGGGAGAAGGGGAATAGAAATAAGGGAGAGGAAGAGAGAGAAGGGGGTATAGAGAGACGTGCACGAACAGAACTACAGAGTCAATGACGCTCGCACAAGCCAGACGTTCTCAGAAAGCACAAAAGCGCATTTAGTGCCATTTGAGCTGATGATCGA